>NC_057796.1:453219506-453235014 GCF_018294505.1 Triticum aestivum
ACTAATGACGCACCGCTAGGGGGTGCACCATTGCTATCCAAAAAAAGATTACTAATGGCGCACCGCCAGGGGGTGCGCCATTGCTACCAAAAAAATTACTTATGGCGCACCGCTCGGGGGTGCGCCATTGCTAACCCTTCCCCCCCACAAAAATCCCCAGTCACCTTTCTATCTTCCCCATCTCTCACCCGCCCACTGCCCCGACCCGCCCACTGCCCCGACCCGTACTGCGCCGCCTCCGCCCCCGCGCCCCCGCCGCTCCGACGACCGTCGCGCCCGCTCCGACGAGGTGCTCCGACGAGCAGGGCCAGCGGTAGGGTTCCAGCGCCGCCGCCGGATCAACGCCCCGCCTCCACAAGGAGAGGAGGAGTCCCGCCGCCGCCACCGTGGGGAAGAGGCCGCCGCCGCCACCGAGGGGAGGAGCCCCGCCGCCACCGAGAGGAGGAACCTCGCCGCCAGGTCTTCAACGCCCCACCGCCGCGAGAACTTCGACGTCCTCCTCCGCCGGTTCGAGGTGATTCCTACCCTCTTCTCCACTTCTCCATCTCCTCCCCTGCAAACCTTAGGGTCGACTCTTCTTGCTCCTCGTCCCACACCCAGTGGCCATTGCTCGGTTTTGCAGCAGTTCCCTGCGTCCATCGATGAGGCTGGCTGCCTCCATGGCCATCCTTCTCCTCTCCTAGTTGGCTCTGTCGTGGAGTTTGTTTGTCTGCCTGTCTCTTCTAATTGTAGAACATGACACAGCTTCAATAGCCTTCAAATATTGGTTGTAATTTAGGTGGCTATTTAGTTGTTTTTTATCAACATGCAGTGAATTGTATGGACAGTCACCCTCCAGGGTTTGCTTTCACCTATACACACTCCAGGATGGTACTATATGTAGTGAGGTAACTGCAAGGTTCAGCCACTGCACTTTTGTGAGGAAGAGTGTTCTTACACAATACTTTTTTTCATGATCATAGAGGATACAGAGTGCTAGTGCAAAGCAAAACATACCTGCACTTTATCAATACTGATCTTAACAGCCTGCTTTTTATTCGTAAGATGTTTTTTTTAATGAAAGGGGTTGCCCCCCTGCCCCAATTTTATAGATTGAAGCAGAATCAGTAAGCTTGTTGTATACTGATGTAACATCTGAAAACACGTAACATCTGTAAACACATATTAGAGGGTCAGCATCTTAGGCAAAATCTCTGCATAAAGAGACAAAGAAGATTTTTATCACGCATATCATTCCAAGTTGACATTTCTTAGATTCCTAAATTAATACACAGAACAGTTTGACTACCAAGTTAGTTGCTGCATAAATATATGGGTCATTATTTACCGAATCCATCGATCTGGAGCACTGATCGTTGTTATTGTTCCCTAGTGTCATGGGCTGGGGTGTTATTTGGTTCATAGTCTAATATGTATGCATTAAAATTTTATGCTCTCTATTCTTCTCTAACAATTACAACAGTGTAATATCTTAGCCTAATTAATATCTCTGGGCTTGTAGTTGACATTTACCTTTAAATCATGTAATCTTCCTTGCTAGTGTTGTGTCATCGATCCATCCTAGTTCTTTTTAGAAGTAATGTAAATGTTGTGTTCCAGTGCAATGACAACAAACTTGAGAGGCACTACCTGATGCACGGCGATAGGTAGGCTATTAGGCGTTTCTTGAATTGGGGGGCGGTGGTGTTACAGGGGAGCATCAGAATTGGAAGTTGAGCCTTGGGAAATGGTTCAGATGTTTCTTGGGTTGGTTTACCATGGAATTAGGGAACTTTGGAGTTGATTTTTATTCACTTGATGATTTCTTTAGTGCAAGAATTCTCATGGCTGGTTCTCAGGTTCAGGCATGTGCAGTGGGATCTGATTTCCTCCATCAGTCTATGGTAGATAAACTGAGCGTTGTGGCCATGCTTGATGCAGGAGCTCAAGAACCTGCGGCCGCGGCTCTACTCCGCCTCCGAGTACTGCGAGAAGTCCTACCTCAACACCCACCAGAAGCAGATGTGAGTAGCCACCTCTGCTGTTCCTCCTCTCCTCCATTAGAAGCATATCCTAATTTCTGTTCTAGTGCAGTTTTGTGTATCTCCAGCTCATTGGGATATGAAGATGCTACAAGCACTTGATCTGCGACTCACATGTGGTGTAACACATGGACTTTGAAATGTTTTACTTTCATGACATGATTAGCAACATAGCAGAACATAGAGCATTGTTGTGGCAGTATAGTATTCTCTTGGATTATTTAGATACCTAGTGAGTAGTTACCACCAATGTGGTTTGAGTTTTAGCTTGTAACATGGTGGAATTGGCTTAGCAGGGGGGACTGGCCTCACTAGTAACATTCAAGCCCTTGATGGTCTTTGCGTTTTACTTGTGTTGTTGACAGTAGTTAATTAAACCTGCTGCTATTGTTATGCCTGTATTCACTGCTGCTGCTGCTGTACTTGTGATGATGTTGTACTTGTGATGATGCTACTTGTGATCTTCTGAAATGACCCATTGGCGACTTCATTACGCGGGATAATGATTTTGCAGGTACCCCAAGAGGCCCTTAAGTTTGCCGGAATGTCGATTAACTTCCGTTCCGGCAAATTCGGGTACTCCATATGTCCTATTTTCAGCAAAGGTCATGCTGAAATTTTCCGTGAATTTTAGCATGACTTTGCTAAAAATAGGACATATGGGGTACTTGCGCCTAATGCATGGGCCGGGGTATCTTAGTACTTAATTAAGTAGGATCAACTGCCCCTTTATTCTTGTTGCATTAAACCATAGGTGGCAATAGAGCCAAGTGATTAGGCCCAACTTAGAATTCTCCTTCCCTTTTCTTGATAGGGTATATTATTAGAAGATACCCATATATATCAGTCAACCTAGGGTGCCTCGGCATCGATAAACCCTAAATGATGAAAACTTAACTTAGCATTTAGGGTGCCTCAGCGTCGACAAACCCTAAATTATAAAACCTTGGCTTTTAGGGTGCCTCGGTGTCGATAAAAACCTAAATGATGAAAGCTTAGGCTTTTAGGGTGCCTCGGCGTCGACAACCCCTAAATGATAAAATCTTAGCTTTTAGGATGCCTCGGTGTCGACAAACCCTAAATGATGAGACCATGATCTTGTTCCTTGACAATAACCAACTTTTTGACCAAACTTTTTTCCTATTTAGAGCGAAACATGGCCCACAATGATGAGGCCGGCGGTTCGGGCGGCAATGCATTCTGGGAGCTGTCCCAGGAGATGGAGGAAGAACCTCACCGCTACGAGGACGCCGTGGAAGACACCGATCCTGACTACACAACCCCTAGTGGCATTGGGGATGACACCACTAATGGTGCCACCGAGGATGCCACCACTGATGATGGCAGCGCACGCACATATGGCAGCCAACCGAAGAGGCAATGGAAGGACCGACGCCCGAACGTGCTCGGCACCGTCAAGGAGGAATTTACTGAAGTGAACTCGGACGGGGATCCAACGGCGCCCAAAGAATTAGTCAAGGGATACTCGGTTCAGGTCGGGTGCATTCTCCGGAGCACCGTCTCGATCAACACCGAGAACCTAAGGCATAAGGACCGAGGGAATTTGCGCAACCTCCTCTTCACGAAGCTGCACGAACGATACAAGTTCCCCGCTGACTTTGCAAACACATGCCTCTCAGGGAATAAAGTGAACAGTGCCGCCCTCATGAAGATGAGCACGGCCCAGTCTACTTGGAGAAGCGCGGTGAAGAGAATGATTAACAAAGGTGATAGTTATGAGAAGATCAAGGCGAAAAATCCTTCGATCAGCGAAGATGACTACAAGGAGTTCAAGATCAAGTGCGAGAGCGGCGCATCCGAGGAATCAAGTCAGTGGGGGAAAGAGATGCGGGACTTGAACTTAGGGGTCCACAAACTCGGTCCCGGTGGTTACAGAGTGGCGGAACCTATATGGGACAAGGAGGACGCGGAGCGTGCCGAGCAAGGCCTACCGCCCCGCTTCGAGAAATACCGTGACAAGCAGACCAGGAACTATGTCAGGGCCCGGTACAAGGAGGACCCGGTAACAAAGGAGCTTACCACAGATCCGAAGACCAAGGCGCTTGAGCGTGTTCTGGTAAGGAATACACCCCCGCGTAATTAGCTCCATATGGTTGCATTCTAATTAATGAACCCAAATTTCTAAATGGTTCACATTCCTTCCGCAGGAGACTGAAAGGAGTAGCGCGGGGTCGTCTCAGAGCTCCCCTTGGGACAGCACTCTAAATAGGGCGTTGAACATAATGAAAAACAAGGATAAGCTCAGTAAGCCGTCGTCAGCTGGTCGTGTGGCCGGCAAAGGCTTGTCCACAAAATGGTCACCATACTATAACGCTGGTGGGCGAAAGGAGAAAAAGACCAGCTCGGAAAGCCTGTCGCGCGAGGTTCAAGAACTCAAGGCACAAGTGGCGCGGATTCCGGAGATTGTCCAAGAGCAAGTGCAACAACAACTGGGAACGACGCTCACCGCCATTGTGCCTACCTTGATTCAGGGGCTGCAGACGTGGATTGCGGGCGGCCAACAGGGGCCGCCCCCGATTCCCAGCTTCACGGCCAGCAACTCGCACAACGCGCAGGCGGCGCCATTGGTGTGTCTCCGGCGGAGGCGGTATTGGTGTCTCGGCGCCGGCACGGGCATTGGAGCTTAATGCACCCGGATGTACGCCGGCCGGCACCTCGGCAGCAAGCGGCCCCTCCGTCAGTTACACGCCCGCCGTTGGCGGTGCCTCGACATTAGCCGAGCTCGACGCCATCACGGTAACTAAGCCTCTCGGCCGATGACTTCATCTCCTTGCCTTTGACTGGGCATCCCTGACGCCCTACATGTTTTCGCAGGGCGCCGCCGACGTTCCATGCACTCTCCTGCACTTCATGGGCGGCGAGTTGATCGATATCACCAAGGGCAGAATCGTTCAACCGGGCAACCCCGTGTTCCACGGTAATCCGATGCCACCCACCGTGTATAGGGTTGAACTAGTTTGGGTGCTGCCAGGCTGCGACGAGTTGTTACCTCCGATTCGACCCGCTGGGGCCGACGAAGATGATGTGATGACCCTCAGCGCCTGCGTAAGCTGGCCCCTGCTTTGGCCAAAGAGCCTGATTCGTTTGGGGGCGGGGGACACCACCCCACAGACAACACCGCCAGTCGTGCCGGCGCCAAGCCATGGCAAGACCACCGCAACGCTACCGGACATGCCGGACATCCCTATGGCACAGGATCCGGACATGCATATGGCACAGGATTCGGACGACGACGACGGTACATTTACCAACATCGATAAGTACTTTGCCGAACATGGGTACGGTGATGAATTCTTCGGACCTCCTTCTCAAGAACCCAACCCTGAAAAAGACGACCGCGATCTAGCTGGTACCATGGAGAAACCCAATTGCAACAGGCGTCATCTGGCGTTCAGTTCTCAGGAGACACCTCCAGCTGCCGCCTTCACCGAGCCTCAGATAGCCGAGGTGCGGAATATTATCATCCCCAACACACTCAAGAAGGCGGTCTCTGAGCAGAACTCGATCCCATTACAGCAGATGAGGAAGAAGGGACGGAAACAAAAGAATAACAAGGGCGGTGTGAGCCAGCCGGCACCGAGTACGATCCATGCTCAGGACGGGCCACCTTCACCTAAGGATATCTCGAGGAGGGTGCATGTGGCGGGTAGGCCGATGCTACCGACTAATCTGGTCAATGCTGCTACCGGTGCTATGCGGAGTCTGCATGACAGTGTTCTTTCTTTGGAGAAGCGGCGTCTCCGAGAATGATGTGGCATACCCGGTTTTCGTGGCCAAGGTGCCAGAGGGCAAGTGCTTTGTGGATAGGGCCATCGGGGGTACGATCGTCCTGCGGTTTGATGACAACTTCGCAATGTTTAACCTTCATCCGCTGCACTACACCTTCGTTCGCTATTTTCACTGAGTATGGAGATGCGGATCATTAGAGACAAGACCCCGAACATCGTGATAGTTGACCCCTTCTACATGCGTGCCAAGATCTTGGGCAGCGCTGGGGACCGGCAAGTCGCGAGTTCATACCTCGAAGGCGTCATTCTGGCAAACCCAGATAAGGATAACTTCCTCGTGCCTTACTTTCCCGAGTAAGTCATCCCCTCACCGCCCCGTAACATATGATTTCATAGATTTCGATCGTTTTTTTTCTAACATTCCGTGTTTTGTGCAGTGACACACATTGCACACTCATCCTCTTAAGCCCGAAATATTCCATGGCCACGTATTTCGACCCAGACCGTCAGTCGAAGAAAGACTACACAAATATCAAGAAAGTTCTTGATGATGTTCTCCCCGGCTACGCCAGATCTGGAGGCACCTTCAGCAGGCCAGTTCGTAGGTACGGCAAGCACATGTTCACCCACAATACGACGTTCCCCTGCGTCAAGCAGCCGCCTGGCGGTCAGAAGGATGCCTACTATGCCCTCCATCACATGCGGGCGATCGTACGGAACTATAATCACCTTCTGCTACCAAATAATCTCAAAGATTGGGCCGCACGCTTGTCGGACATCCAGGACGCGGACATCAGACAAGAATTCTTTCTCATCCAGTCGGAGTTTGCGGAAATCATCCATCAAGATGTCCTTCGTACCTCGGGGCAGTTCTATCTCAGATATCAACCGTCCAACAGTGAGATAGAAACAACGCTACAAATGCAGGCTGACAACGCCCGCGATTTCATGACCATCACGAAAGACAGCGGCTTCATCCATGCTCCGGTCCCTGAGTCGAGTCGAAAGTAGTTATGCTATGTAGTTCTGAAATGTCGATTGGCTCATGTTGTAATATTAGACTTTAATGAACTTGTATGTCTCTTTGGTTTGGACAGTCGTTCAACTTATACGTAATCGATGCTATTTATTAGTAGGACCATGAATCGTGCTATTAATGTGTTGCTTTTCTCTTCCGATCCTTTTGTTGCATACTTATATATTGCTTATGTATTGTCTGTGAATTGCTACTAACGTTTTGTTTGGCTAGTGCATAGAGATGCCATCGTATGTCGTGTACAAGGGTAAGGTTCCCGGAGTCTACGACGACTGGGAGGAGTGTCGGAGACAGGTTCGCCGTTTCAGCGGTAACAGTTACAAAGGGTACACCACTAGGGCGGAGGCGGAAGCTAGATACGCGCGCTATCTAGCGGGAGAGAGGAGGGAGCGGAGGAGGAACCGGATGAAGACCAGTTTCATCGCGATGATGCTAATCGTGATGACCGCAGCTCTTTTCTATGTGATGGTAGTTTAGATGATCGATATCGACTTGTAATGTGAAGACAAACTCGCTACTCGCGGTCTCGAGACTTGTAATGTTCTAACTTTGTTCGGTCTTTTGAATTCGGAGACTAATATGATGAATTGTATTCGGAGACTAATCTTCTATTGTATTCGATAAATCTGCTGTTTATATGTTGTGCTGTCTATATTCTGTGCAGTAATATGTTTTGTAACTTGTGCAAATATCAGAAAAGAAAAACAAATCCCTAATATTCATACTAGTGGCGCACCACCCAGCACTTTAGTGGCGCACTGCAAAATGCACACTAGTGGCGCATCATCAACAAGTGCGCCATTAGTAAGCCAGAGCACATGGTTAAATATGGCCCCCTGGGAGGCATACTAATGGCGCACCGTATGATATACTAATGGCGCACTCCCTGGTGCGCCATTAGTATCTGGTATACTAATGGCGCACCACAGGTGCGCCATTAGTAAATAATACTAATGGCGTGATGCTAGTGGCGCACCTGTAGTGCGCCATTAGTAGGAAAAACAGGTGCGCCACTAGCAGGCCTTTTCCTAGTAGTGCCACCGTCACGTCCTCCCACCCGAAGTAGCATCGAGCTCACCGAACCACCAAACAGAAAGATGCAACACCGGGCGAGGTGCCATTCATCTCCCACAGCCTCGCCCGCACGGCCAGCAGAAACCCAGATCGAGCCCTGCTGCCTGCGGAGCTCCCATGCACGGGCCCAGCCGCCAGCGCCCCAACACAACCGCGAGCCCTACACACCAGATTCGGGCCTCCCGAGCCACGGCGCGGCATCCAGGCGCCAGAACCGGATCCCCGGTGCGCGAGCACGGTGCCTCCCTGCGCAGCCATGCCGCTCCTCCGGAAGCGCTCACCCCGCCACAACGCGCGCCCTCGAGACGGCAGATCTGCGCGGGCTGGAGACCTCGTGCGCCCGCAGCCACCGTGCCCACGGCTCCTATGCCGCGACCTGCCTCCTCCTCGCGCCAGCGGCGCGCGCGCTAGCCACCTCTCCGGCGTGGCGTGCCGAGCAGCGCCAGCCCGCGCTCAGCCACACGTCGCGGCGCCTCGCACCTGCCTCCACCGCTTGGCGCAGCTGCCCCGCGTAGCCCACCTCGCGAGCGGGAGTGGAAGAGCTATTTTTGTGTCGATTGGATCACCAGACTTAGTATCCTGACTATGGTACTTTCACCGGGTAATGATATGTGTTGTTTCGGAAAAGCATTAGAGTTAAAAATTTACAATTTTTTTGTCTACTAAAGCCAAATAGTTAGGCTCTGGTTCACGTATCTGGATGTGATTTTTATTACTTCTAGTATTTATTGTACTACCATGATTGAAGATGAATAGATTGGAAGTTTTTCCCGCAAAAAAAATAAAAAAAATCATACATGTGAGTTTATCTCAAGAACACACTCACAAATATACAATATTTTCCGTGTTTGTCTGAATCAATTCCCCGCAATGAGAGCAAACATGCAGTGCAAAGCATCGAGCCGAAGACAGGGATGATTTGTCCGGGTTCGCCATCCCGGGGAGGACGATCCAGGAATGAGCCGGAGAGGATGCGTAGGTTGACGAGTGCGGGTGTAATGGTGGGTTGTCGACGACCGGAGGGGGTTTGGGGGGTTGACCAGGGTGGTGGCAAGTCGACGAAGGAAGCTGCTCTGGCAGGGGTGTGTGGGGAGGCACCGACATCGGTTGGAGGGGGGCCGCAGTTCGATCAAGAGTGGCGGGAGAGTGGCCTATGAAAACCAGAGAACAAGAGTCAACTGATGTCAACCTTTTTCAGTTGCCCAAAAGGTAGATACCCCCTATTTTTCTATTTCATATAAGATATTTTTATTTATACAAGGGCTGTGAGTTTGTGATAGAAATTGACAGTCAAGTTGTGCTCCATTCGGGCATTCGGTATGAATGGTGAGCCATGTAAATAAAAGTGTTGTTTTGAGAGACCGTGACACTGTTCATTAGAGTAAAAGTCACGTTAGTTCAGCTGTTGTTTTTGTGCAGGACCAGCACGGCACGGGATAAGCAAGAAACAGCCTGACCAACACAGCTGACTTAACACTCGCCGTTTCATCTCCAGCTATCTTCCGTTGCTAATAATTTGCCGTACGTGTCGATCCCTTCTCTAAAAATCAACCAGCTATAATCTACACAAAAGAAACAGCTAGCTATTTTTCTAGCGGAACTTGACACCACCGGTTCTCTAGAACAATACAGACATGATCGGGTTACTTGTATTGGACTTCTGATGGTTTCTTTAATGTAAATCGAAAGGGAAACCTTATTTTGCTGAAAAGAAAAAAAAGAATAATACAGACACACAGTAGCACCGCTGGATGGAACACGACTGATGGCAATATTACACAATCGTTGATTAGCACTAGTAGAAAAAGGGTCAAATGTCAAGCACATTAGTGCCGGTTTGCTTTTGAGCCGGCACTAATGTGTGCATTAGTGCCGGTTCCAATGGCTAGCCAGCCGCTTTCATTAGTACCGGTTCGTGGCCGACCTTTAGCACCGGTTCGTGCCACGGACCGGTACTAAAGTGAGTGGTGGCAGGATGTTGTCAGTCCGAGGCCCCTCCAGCACCTTTAGTACCGGTTCATGGCACGAACCGGTGCTAAAGGTCGTCCTACATAAACCCTTCGTCCACCCGAGCTCGCTCTGTTCTTCCCCTTTCCCCTCTCCTCTCTGTTCTTCCCCTCTTCCTCTCGAGCTCATCACACATTTTGCCCAAAAATTGTCAAGATTTGAAGGCCCCCATCCATTCAAATGATCACAAAGGTTAGCAACTTTGTCCTTTCATCTCTCATTGCAAGATTAGCTCTTGCAATGCTTTGTATAGTGATTAATTTATGAGTTTAGTAATTTGGTAGAAAATTTATGTGCTAGTATTTGATTTATATGCAATTTGTGGTCAAAACTAACACTTAGTTTGCATATGTAGGTGTGGTTTACTTAGTGCCTTCTAAATCTCCGTCGTAACCACAGTCGATCGCCCGCACCATTCCGTCGCCGGCACCACCTTGTGGTGAGCCTCTTGTTCATGAATGTTTTACATTACCAAATTGATGTTTGTGTGATTTGGATATATAGTTACTCGTATAATTATCTTACCCGTACGTTGTTTGTTATACATAGTGCCATGGTTTTGATATCCGTCCCCGTCGGCCCTCGTCCTTGTTATGATTCAGATGTGGTATATTCTATTTTAAAACTAGTTGTTGCATTTCGTGTTTATGACAAATAATGCCCATCAAGTTGACATAGATATTTTTGTCTAGGAGGTTTGTGAACCAGAAATTCCAACCGACCCTATTGTCGAGAGGTTAAATTTAGTTGAAAGAGAAAACGAGTATTTGAAAGAAAAATTGAAAAGAATTGAGGGGGAGAAGATGGAATTGGAGTTGCATGTTGTCGATGTCGTCGATGATCACAAGATCAAGATGGAGAAAATGCGCTTGAAGATTAGAAAGATTAGAAAATATGCCATTGATAGTGAGGCTTGGTATCATTATGTTGTTGGATCAATTGTTACCTTAGTTGCGATCTTGATCGCATTTGTTGTTGCATTTAAATTCTTTAGTTAGAGAGTTATTTGTTTGTTGCATTTAAGTCTTGTATGAACTTTATGTATGAAATTTATGTATGAACTTGTATTAATTTGGTCTATTCGGTGTTGTGTAATGAAGATGAGCCGACAATGGATGTACGATGACCGATGCTCTCCTGAGTTCATTAATGGCGTGCAAACTTTTTTGCTTGCGGCTGAGGCAAACAAGCGGGTGGATGGTTTTATGCCTTGTCCATGTTTAGTCTGTAAGAATGATCACAATCACTCTACGTCAAGAACCATTCACATCCACCTGTTTAAGTCCGGTTTCATGCCCCACTATAATGTTTGGGCCAAGCACGGAGAAAGAGGGGTTATGATGGAAGACAATGAAGAAGAAGAGGACGACGACAGCTATCCTGGCCATGGGTTCCCTGAATACAATGATACAACAATGGAGGAAGAAGCTGAGCTGGCAATGCGGGAAGAAGCTGAAGAAGAGGCATCAGATGAGCCCGCTGATGATCTAGGTCGGGCCATTGCCGATGCAAAGAGAAACTACGCAAGTGATTTGGAGAAGAAGAAGTTGCAGCACATGTTAGAGGATCACAAGAAATTGTTGTACCCGAATTGCGAAGCTGACAAGAAAAAGTTGGGCACCACACTGGAATTGCTGCAATGGAAGGCAGAGAATGGTGTATCTGACAAGGGATTTCGAAAGTTGCTGGTAATGATAAAGAATATGCTTCCAAAGGACAACGAATTGCCCGAGAGTACGTACGAAGCAAAGAAGGATGCCTGCCCTCTAGGGTTAGAGGTGCAGAAGATACATGCATGCCCTAATGACTGCATCCTCTACCGCGGTGAGTACGAGGATTTGAACGCTTCCCCGGTATGCGGTGCATTGCGCTATAAGATCAGGCGCGATGACCCTGGTGATGTCGAGGGCGAGCGCCCCAGGAAGAAGATTCCTGTCAAGGTGATGTGGTATGCTCCTATAATACCACGGTTGAAACGTTTGTTCCAAAACAAAGAGCATGCCAAGGCGATGCGATGGCACAGAGAAGACCGTAAGAAAGACGGAAAGTTGAGAGTACCCGCTGACGGGTCGCAATGGAGAAAAATTGAGAGAAAGTACGGGAAGGAGTTTGCAGATGATGCAAGGAACGTATGGTTTGGTCTAAGCACAGATGGCATTAATCCTTTTGGGGAGCAGAGCAGCAACCATAGCACCTGGCCTGTGACTCTATGTTTGTATAACCTTCCTCCTTGGTTGTGCATGAAGCGGAAGTTCATTATGATGCCAGTGCTCATCCAAGGCCCTAAGCAACCCGGCAACGACATTGATGTGTACCTAAGGCCATTAGTTGAAGAACTCTTACAGCTGTGGAATGGAACAGGTGTACGTGCGTGGGATGAGCATATGGGGAAGAATTTGACCTAAAGGCCTTGATGTTCGTCACCATCAATGATTGGCCTGCTCTCAGTAACCTTTCAGGACAGACAAACAAGGGATACCACGCATGCACGCACTGTTTGGATGATACCGACAGTATATATTTGGACATATTGTAGGAAGAATGTGTACCTGGGACATCGTCGATTTCTTCCGAGCAGGCATCCCGTAAGAAAGAAAGGCAAGCATTTCAAAGGTGAGGCGGATCACCGGACGAAGCCTCGCCACGGTACCGGTGCTGATGTACATGATATGGTCAAGGATTTGAAGGTAGTCTTTGGAAAGGGTCCTGGCGGACAACCTGTTCTGAATGACGCTGACGGACGCGCACCCATGTGGAAGAAGAAATCTATATTTTGGGACCTGCCCTATTGGAAAGATCTAGAGGTCCGCTCTGCAATTGACGTGATGCACGTGACGAAGAATCTTTGTGTGACCCTGCTTGGCTTCTTGGGCGTGTATGGGAAGACAAAAGATACACCTGAGGCACGGGAGGACCAGCAACGTATGCATGGAAAAGACGGCATACATCAGGGTCATGCCATCTACGCTCTTACCAAAGAAGAGAAGGAAATCTTCTTTGAATGCCTGCTCAGTATTAAGGTACCATCTGGCTTCTCGTCGAATATAAAGGGAATAATAAACATGGCAGAGAAAAAAGTTCCCGAACCTAAAGTCTCATGACTGCCACGTGATTATGACGCAACTGCTTCCGGTTGCATTAAGGGGGCTTCTACCGGATAACGTTCGATTAGCCATTGTGAAGCTATGTGCATTCCTCAATGCAATCTCTCAGAAGGTAATCGATCCAGAAATCATACCAAGGTTAGAGAATGATTTGGTGCAATGTCTTGTCAGTTTTGAGTTGGTGTTCCCACCATCCTTCTTCAACATCATGACGCACGTCCTAGTTCACCTATGCGAAGAGATTAACGTTTTGGGTCATGTATTTCTACACAATATGTTCCCCTTTGAGAGGTTCATGGGAGTCTTAAAGAAATATGTTCATAACCGTGCTAGGCCAGAAGGAAGCATCTCCAAGGGCCATGAAAATGAGGAGGTCATTGAGTTTTGTATTGACTTTATTCCTGACCTTAAGCCGATTGGTGTTCCTGAATCGCGGCATAAGGGCAGACTGGATGGAAAAGGCATGCTATGAGGGAATCAAAAAATATGTATGGACGGACATTCTCTCACTGAAGCACACTACACAGTTATACACAATTCCGCCTTGGTGGCTCCGTATATGGACGAACACAAGAATTTTCTACGCTCCAAACACCCGGAGCGGTCTGATGACTGGATTACACGTGAACAAACCAGGAGTTTCGCCGGCTGGTTGCAGACATGTACCATGCATGACGCCTCTATTGAAGATGACCTGTACTCGTTGTCCCAGTTACCATCTTCGAATATAATGACTTTCAAAGGGTACGAGATAAATGGTAATACATTTTACACGATCGCCCAAGATAAGAAGAGCACCAACCAAAATAGTGGTGTCCGCTTTGATGCAACAACCAAGACGGGAAAGGAAACATATTATGGTTACATAGAGGAGATATGGGAACTTGACTATGGACGTGGTTTGAAGGTCTCTTTGTTTTGGTGCAAATGGGTCAATATGACACGATATGGGGTAACGGAAGACCCGCAGTATGGAATGACAACAGTGGATCTCAACAATCTTGCGTATGCAGACGAACCATTCGTCCAAGCTAATGATGTGGCACAGGTTTTCTATGTGAAGGATATGTCTACCAAGCCGAGAAAAAGAAAAGATAAGGAAGCGAATGCATCATACGATGAGCCAAAGCGCCACATAGTTCTTTCTGGGAAGAGAAACATCGTGGGAGTGGATGACAAGACAGACATGTCAGAAGATTATGAAAAGTTTGATGAAATTGCTCCATTCACAGTGAATATTGACCCGAGCATCCAGTTAAATGATGAAGATTTTCCATGGCTACGGCGCAAAGGGACACACGCGAAGAAAAAGTTTCACACCCAAACATCTGGGAAGTGATCGGCTTCACTATCATCACTTTCTTCTGTGTTTCACACCCAGGAGGGAATCTCTGTAATAGTTAGGGTAGTTATGTGTTTTGGCATTTGAAACGCGAAGAAATTTTATGTGCAAACAAATTCTTTCATGCATTTACTGATTTTTTTTCCAGCTAAATGACCCTGAAATTGAAAAGCATTTCAAATGAACTCAGAAAAGGTTGAAAGTTGGCATGGTATCATAATTTCACCCACATAACATGTGCAAAAAAGTAGAGAGGGTTACCGCAAAAAGTGGATGCACTTCGTGTACAAAATGGACAATCTCTTTCGAAGTATCAGGGTTTCGGACAAAAACTCATCCGGTACAAAGGCATTTCATTTTTTAAATAACCTAAGCATTACCAAATTCAATATAATGATAAAACACACTAATATTAAACATAAGATAAAAGAATCACTAAAAAATCTATTTTCAAAGTTAAGTTATTCACAAACTAGTGATTCACACAAATTTCAAATAATTCAAAATGTAAACTATTCAAATTTGTAAACTACCGGCACTAATAGAAAGTTTGTACTTTTTTGTACCTAAAGCAAAAATATTCACAAAGAAACTCTAAATACAGCAAAAAACAACTCAAAAATAAATAAAACAAAAATAAATAAAGCAAAAAAATAAGAAAATAAAAAAGCCCGCTTACTGGGCCAAAGCGGCCTGCATACGACTAGAAACCCAACCTGTTGTTGGGCCAGGATGCAGGCCTGCAAAGGCCCAATAGGCCCACAAGGCAGCACAGAACAGGTAGGCCCAGAAGGCCTGCAATAGAAAGGAGCTCGAGACATCTGCCGCGTCGGGGCTTATAAGCAGGTGCGGGCGCCCTTCGGCTAGCGAGGTGGGACTAAACCTGCCCGCACCGCACCTGCGCCAACGCACCCCCTTTAGTACCGGGTGGTGGCTCCAACCGGTACTAAAGGGGGGGCCTTTAGTACCGGTTGCAGCCACCACCCGGTACTAAAGGGGTGCGCTTCCCGCCGCTTGGCCTGGCCAAAATCGACCTTTAGTACCGGTTGGTGGCTCCAACCGGTACTAAAGGCCCCTCCTATATAAACAACACTTACGAAAATTTCGTCAGTTTCCTCCCACTTCTCTCTGCTTCATCGCCGCCGCCCCGTCCCGCGCCGTCGCCGCCGCCGTCG
>NC_057796.1:453235476-453240898 GCF_018294505.1 Triticum aestivum
GTCGCCTTGGCTCGCCGTCGCCGTCGCCTGCACACACAACACATACACACACATACACACACACACCATACACACACACACATACACAATTTTTTTCTGTTTTTAGTTTTTAGTTTTTCTGTTTTAGTTTTTAGTTTTTCTCTTATTAGTTATTAGTTTTTAGTTTTTTCTGTATTAATGTTATAGAAATGTTAGTTATATAGAAATGTTAGTTATATATAGAAATGTTAGTTTTTTTCTGTATTAATGTTATAGAAATGTTTGTTATATAGAAATGTTAAAGAAAAAATAGTTATACAATTTTAGTTATAGAAATGTTAGAAATGTTAGTTTTAGATATGGTCGATGTTTTTTTAGTTTATTATATTTTTAGTTATAAAATTTAGAATTTGCATATAAGAAATCACAATCCAATCATTTAAAAAATGTTACTTTACTTTTGCGGCATATAGTATTTGTTGTCGACGATGCCCGGCCCGCATACTCGCCGTCGACCCGTTCGCGACGACGTCCTGCTTCAGAGGACCCATGTCCGGGATTGGGCTCCGCCGGGCTGGCACTGGGAGGTGCTACCTTGAGGGGCGCGCGCTTGGTGAGGAACCCGACCTCGGGTCCTGTCGTCGACCCTGATCTCGTTTGGTGGCGTTCGCGTGGGCCACATTCGGTGCAGAGGGAGCCGGCCCCGCCGGAGGTGGTGCGTCGTCGTGTCAGGGAGGAGGACGAGCACGTCCATCGCTACATGGCTGCTATGGACTTCAGGTTCTCCAATACCTGGCGGGTTCTTTGGGCAGATGACCGGAGATATGATCCTGTGATGGTTCCTTGTCTTTGGGTGTCCACCGCCCGCGCCCCAGGAACCGCGAGTGGCCTAGATTCTTCTATAGTATTCGATCTTTATTAGCTACCTAGCCAGTGATGTATTCGAGATTATATATTATTCGAGACGATGTATTTGAGATTATATATTATTCGAGACGATGTATTCGAGATTATATATTATTCGAGACGATGTATTCGAGATTATATATTATTCGAGACGATGCATATTATGTACTATATGATTCGGTTTTTCCTTATTGATTGCATCCATGCATTGTAATTTGAATACTAAATTGTTTTATATTTCTTCTGTATTAGTTAAATAAAAGCTATGGCGGACAATACCGGCAGAGAGGGAGAAGAGGCCCTGTTGAGATCATACGCAGCCCTAGCAGGCCAGATGATCTGAATGAAGCAAATGACGGCTCCCAATATCTGAACAATACCGGGGAGGGTGATGATAAGATATTCGATCTCGACGACCGAGCTGATGAAGTCATGAACTATGATTATGATTATGATGACGCAGACAATGATTATGATGACGAATACAATGTTGATCTTGAAATAACAAAGACTACCGGCGAGGTATATTTATATAAGCAGGCATCTAGTGATCATCACATGTTTTTTTATTTGAAGATATATTAACGAATCGATCTTTCTTCTTTCAGCCCTCCGGATCGAGCAAATCTGCTTCTAGAGACAGCAGGACAAAGCGCGGCCCGGGAAAAAAGTTGAAGGAGGGTGTAAAGTACAACATCGATTCCATCAAAGCTAGTGGCGAACCCCTCACGCCTAAGAACATTGCGAACAAGTTCGTTCGTCAGTGCGCAGTTCTTGTGAAGGACCAACTCCCGATCTCCATACAAGAATGGAAAGAGCCAAAAACTAAACGCCCAGATGTTACTTGGGTCGACGACAGAGCAAAACAAAAGCTTTGGGAATCTCTGATGGAACATTTCACCCTACCAGATTATTTCACTGATGCAGATGTGCAGAAAGTCAAGGACGCTGCTCTTAAGAAGATGGCAATTGCATTCAACACCCACAAGAAAACTATATGGGCCAACTACCTCGCTGCAGAAAGGAAGACTCCAGAATTCAAGGGAACACTGGAGAAGCAAAGAGAACACTGGCCCGCTTTCGTGAAATTCAAGGAATCAGAATTATCTAAGGAACGGTCGAGAAAAAACAAGGCCAATGCCGCAAAAAAGATGCAGTTCCATAGGCTGGGTCCAGGTGGCTCGCGGTGGCAATGCCTAAGTGGGATAAGTCTGAGCAAGAGATGGAGGATGCAGGGGTCACTCCGGTTACTAGGAGCTGGCCCCCCAGGTGCAGAACTTGGTTCTATGCGCATGGGGGGGCGTTGGACCCGAAGACAGGCCTGGTTTCGAAGAAGGCAAGTCTAAAAGGAGCAGAACAAAAGTTACTTGACACAATAGAAGATGCTCGAAAGGGGGTGTTCATGCCCAACAGAGAGAACGACGAGCTTACGCGTGCCCTGGGAAATCCTGAACACCCGGGAAGAACACGAGGCAAGGGCGTTATTCCCTGGTATGAGGGCTTTTCGGAATGGAACGACGACTACAGGACCCGTGCAAGAAAGAAGATGGAGGAGGAGAAGAAGAGGAAGCTGGAGGAGGAGCAGAGGAAGCAGGACGCTGAACGCCTTCAAGGCCTAGAAGCAAGGCACGCGGACTTGGCACTCAAATTCCAGCAGCAGCAGCAGCAGCAGCAGATCGACTAACTTAGCCAGGAAAGGGGGTCTCAGCAGCGGCAGCAGCAAGCGGATGATCATCCAGCATTGGATAGCACCGTCCCATCCATGCCGAGAAACAGCGTTGGTTCCGCTCCGGGCGACGCACTGCTGGATACATACTTGTGGATGACATCATAGAGAACACTAACTGTGAGCTACACTTCAAAATGAAGAACATGTCCATGAAGGTGGCGGACGCCGTTGCTTTTACAATTACCCCCGAAGCAACCTTCCATTGCGCCCCGATTCCAGAGGGCTATGCTCGTGTCTTGGTTGATGAGGTGGTGGACCCATATTCGGGGCTAGATCTTGACATTCCTGGAGGTGACGATGAGCGCACACATGGAGAGGCCATACATCGTATCATCCTATGGAGAAAGGATTGCATCATCTTTCGAAGTCCACTGACACCGCGTCTGCCGACTCCTCCTCGAAGTTCGCCACCGTGTCAGCAGACTCCCGCTCCTCCAAGTCCACGAACGCGTGAGCAGACTCCTGGTTCAAGTCCGGCACAGCGTCAGGCCACTCCTCCTGTTTCAAGTCTGACACCGTGTCAGGCCACACCTCCTGCTTCAAGTCCGGCACAGCGTCAGGCCACACCTCCTGCTTCAAGTCCGACACCGTGTCAGGCCACACCTCCTGCTTCAAGTTCGGCACAGCGTCAGGCCACTCCTCCTGCTCCAACTAAGCCACGTCAGCCGTCTCTGCCGCCTAAGCAATCGCAGAAGAGACACGCCGCAGCTATGGTGCGTAGCGGTACGAGTCGAGGTAGTACAGAAAGTACAGGCGGAGGCAAGCGATATAAATATGGTCCAAGCAGCCTCGCTCCTCTTCCTCAGAGGCCTTACGACATGACCGAGGAGCAAAACGATGCAATAGTGCGGGCCGAAGTGGACGCTCATTTTCGACCGAAACCGGCAACGCCGCCGAGGGAGAGAGTGCCTGAGGAAAAGATTGACCACTTCATTCGTATGGCTAGACCACCAGCTCCCAAGCCTGTTGACTCAGACTATGAGCGCCAAATCAGGAAGGCACATCGAGCACGACTACAGAAAGAAGCGAGCTCGAGCTCGAGCCAACAAGCAGCTGTCGGGAAAACCGTTCCCCAGCTGGGAGAACAGGCGGCGCAATCGACCCCCCCGCTTGTTGTGCCAACAACACATGAGAGTACGCGCGCCCAATATTATTGTGGGCAAACCGTTTACGTTCCCGAGCTGGGCGATGTGGTAATAACCGAGGAGCATATAATGCAGGCTGAAATGCTCAAGATCACTGTTGGACAACTCCTCGAGATCGAGCCCATGTCTCCGCTTAGAGAGGAGGAAATAAAACGGAAATATGTCCGGGGCCAACCTTTGGTCGAGCCCGAGGAGGTCAAGAACCTCCCAACGAGAATGTATGAATTGCATGATTGGTACATGAAAATTACCAAGATTTCCAATCGAGAGTGCCTCATGGTGCAAGTCGAGGAAGATCATTACTTCAATAAGAAAGCTCTGTCCGTTGAGTATTCAGAACTATTTCAGTTATTCAATCAAGATGCACTCGACAAATCTATCGTCAGTTGCTATTGTCTGTAAGTGATTTCTTTCTGTAATTTAAGTCTCAAGCTAGCTCTAGTGCTCATTGATTGATCATTAATTACCTGCAATTATATATCCTCACTATATATTCTTTTCTGTGGTATTATGCAGGATGAAGATGTATGAAATGAAAAAAACTGGACGCTATGGCATTGGGTTCATTGACCCAAATACCGTTAATGAATACACATGGAAATTGGAATGGTGTAGACAAGATGTAGAGAAATGCATGCTAGAGTTCTTGAAGCGCCTCAATAGCAATGAAGATATACTGCTTCCTTACAACTTCGAGTGAGTCACACTGTCTTGTACTACAAATTCTATTTTTGCTTACTAGCTAGATGTTAATATGTGTATAGGGTTTAGGGTTATAGTTGATTGGTTTTATGCACATGCCCGCTTAATTTATACATGCAAACATATGCGCATGCAGTTTCCACTGGATCTTGTTAGACATTAAAGTTGACGAAGGAAAAGTTGAAGTACTGGACTCACTACTTAAAAAAGATAGTGACTACAGCATCATGAAGGGGATAGTCAACAGGTAATTTCAATCATTATTAACTATATCTCGGCCTATTTAGTTCGTCATTTCCTGATATGAACTATTTTTAATAACCCCTTTATTAATTTTCTTTTCCGGCGGGCAGGGCTTGGGCAAAGTACATCAAGGTGACTCCAGGAAAATGGCGGCAAAAGCTATGTTGGTATCGACCCAAGGTAAGTAATTAAGTAGTACTAGCTAGCTAGCTATCATCTCTTTTCATTCTTGTTTCAATACCATTAATTAATTAACATGCTTGATTAATTATTATCTGATTAAATTCTATTCTCGTAAAGGCCCTGAAGCAAGCGCTGGGGACTGAAGTGTGTGCATACTACGTTTGCGAGAACATTCGCATGATGGCGTCTGAAAGGAGCAGATCCGATAGACAGGACTGGATACGTTTGCCAGAACACTATTCACAAATCTTACATGATTGTCGATATCTAGTCACACAAGTAATACACATGCATATTGATCTCCTTCTTAACAGTTCAAAGAGGTGCGGGACCAGCTCCTAGCAGAGGAGCGCATACGAGCACTTCAAGAGGAAATAGCGGGATTTTTGCTCGACCAGGTCATAGATCCCAAAGGAGAATACTATTACCCGCTACCTCCCCCCTGAACCACTTGTCATCGTGCTCCGAAGGCACCAAGGCAACATGTAGGAGAAATTGTATATATATACATGTGTATGTGTGAATAATTAATGAT
>NC_057796.1:453241250-453251620 GCF_018294505.1 Triticum aestivum
CGAGAAAATCTATTTATATATATGCATAACATGTACAATATGTAGTATCGTAAAATACCAGCAAACAAAAAAGAATTAAATGGAAAATACAAAATTAATGGAAAATTAAAAATTAAAACCAAAACCCCCCCCAAACATTTAGTATCGGTTGGTGCTACCAACCGGTACTAATGGTCTACCAGCACCCGGGCCTGGCTCGTGCCACGTGGTGGCACTTTAGCACCGGTTCGTGCCGAACCGGTAGTAAAGGGGGGGCGTTTAGTCTCCACTATTTAGTGCCGGTTGCAGAACCGGCACTAATGGCCCTTACGAACCGGCGCTAAAGCTCGGTTCTGCACTAGTGTTGCGCTTCAAAAAAAAATCGTTGATCTACTCCATCTGTACACCAGTCAATGCGAGGATGCGATGTCTGAACCCTCACGGCGACGCGTCTCTGACCTGGGCTGGCTTGCAGGCGCACAACTCACATCCTGGCGTGGTGTTTCTTTGTTATGTGGGCATTGACGCTGAGAAGGCCACGTGTAGTGCTTTCCACAACAGGAAAGGCAAAGACGACGAGCGGATCAACAGGCAAGCTACAACACGTCGCAGGTGTACACTTGTGGTGGCCAGGAGCAAGGCGATCCCCCAACGGCTGCGCCTACCCGATCAACAAGCGACGCCACCGTGGGACGGAAGGAGCTAGGAACAGATGGCAAGCAGAGGAAGAGTCTGGACGGTCCATGCCAAGTCTGGTCGTTGATCACTTGAAGTTGGATTCATCCGGTCCATGCCAAGTCTGGTCGTTGATCAGCTTACGCCAGTGGAACGAATCATCTGGGAGTTCAGATTTGGTCATTTGGATGAGTCTGGCCAAAAGGCCACACCTCTACCGCGTCCCCATCCCATCAACAAGACGATCTCCCCAATCATACTGATGCCAACACAATAATCTCTATCCTAGAACTAGTTCTTTTTTGTTTGACAGCATCTTAAAAGAAGTTCGGCACTGAATAGTACAATAAAAAAGGTAATACGACGGTCATTTGAGTTGGTCAGCGTCTTCTCGTCTAGTAAACCAGTGTCCGCCGACCTCAAGGTTAAATGTCAACGACGATATACGCTAGCTTCCTCGAGATCAAAGTTCAGGCCCGCTTTTTCTGTACCTGCCTATTTTTTGAGAGGACGTTGACTCCCTTTCAGTAAAGGAAGATTAGTTTGGACGTAAATCCAAAATTAAGAAGATTAGTTTGGACGTTGACCGTATTGCCTCGAACACAAAACAAAGCACGTAGTACATCTTCTCTTGCGACTGCGCAGAATTTGCATCAGTGTGCTTAGAGTTTACGTCCGTACTTTATGTGAAGGTTCGACGCATGGGGCTCGAAATGAATTAGCTGAAAGCTCTCTACACATAGGCAATGGTTGGTGGATGTTGCATCCGACGGCCAACGCGGCATCACTTGAAGTGAAAGTAGGCTTGGCCGCTTCATCATCCAACTCAAACTTGTCCCATTTTTAGCTCATACGGCCCATACATATCTGCCGAAGATCCTCTCTACTCTATCTCGCTGATCCTACCGGTACCGGGCGTACTGTTGGTCGCTCGTCAACTGCAGCGATCCATGCAAATGCAGTGCAACCTCGCCCGCGCACCGGCGTTTAGCAAGGTCAATGATGGCCGCCAACCGCTTTTCGTCTTTTCGCTTGAGCGCGACAGGCGCCGGAAAGGAGATTAGCATTAACAAATGGAGTGTCCAATTGAACACTGTTACTTGACGAAGACGATGGAAGTCGCTAAAGTTGTTGGCGCTGATTTATTTATGCAATCATTGGTTGACGATGAGATTAAGTTAAAGTACGGCCAAGGCTGCTGACTTGTGCGGGCTGTCTGACTTGGAGTGCACTTTTGCAAGTCGTTCGTTTTTCCGGATATCACACAGAAAAGCGTTCGGTTCATGTGCACAAAGACGTCCGACGAACGCTGCTGCTCCTTTTCTTCGCGTCGTCAGTCAGTCAGTCAGTCGGATCTGACGCGCCTACGTTTCTGCAAACGACTTGCAGACTGGCACCACAGAAGAGCCGGTGGTGCAAATACTCCAGCCTGTGGTGTGGGCTTGATTGATTGTTTCTACTTTGGGTGGAGAAAGAATGGACGGCCAGGCCAATTCATGTAGGGTTACTTGGCCCAGCGGTGAAGTAGAGTGGAATCAAGCAAACCCAGCGGCGGCACGCATGAGCATGACGGGGAAGGCGTCGCTGCAGCGATGAGTAGGATGGAATGAGCGGCGATGCGGTTCACGCTGCCCATGGACGCAACGTATCCATCCATCCTTTCGGCCTCGGCGGCCCCGCGCCGCAAAAGCCAGCGCCACGCTTTCGGTCGCCGCATCGGCATGGGCCGGCACTTCCTGCATGCTCCGTCCGTGCCTTCCCGCGACGCCACTTGTCGCCGGCCCGACGTGGCCGCCCGGACTCCGCGCGCAGCCGTGCTCGCGTGCATGTGTTGTACGCTAGCTGTTGAGCGGGACGGCAGCCGGCGTCGGCGTGGAGGAGCGTGCGCGGTACTAGCCGGCGTCCAGGGAATCTGGTGTGCGGCGGCGAGCGCCGCAGCCACCGCCAGTGAACGTGCCTGCATATGCGCCAGGGATCGAATATTCCCCCTGCCATCCTATTCCTATTCGTATGTACTAGTATGTGTGGAAGTGGAGCGCCGCATGTGATGCCAAAGACAGACGCGCGCCAGATATTTGCTCGGTATTTTCTGTCAGGTCCAAGAGCTTTCTTTCAGTCCGATGGCGCAGTACAGTGGTGGGCTTTGGCATGAATGCCAGTGTAAAAGTACCAACCGTGGAGAGGAGACCCAACTGACCAGCTCCGTTCAGGCGCACCCGCTGACTTCGACCACTTCCGTTCGTACGCGGGGAGATGATCTGTTTCATACGACTCGTGACCCAGCGCGACTTTGACAAGTACGTAAATTGCTTGCTCCCCTTCCGAGAATCATCGGCTGGGCTCAAAACACTCGCGCCATTAGATAGAAAAAATACGAGAGATTTGACACGGTTTTTACCTTTTCCGACTCCTAAACGAGATTATTTGACGCAGACTACTCATAGGCAGGTCAAGCAAAGACCGCGCGTTCCCACTCACCGTCGAACCCAATCCATCGCCGCAGGAGTCTCCACCCGCCGCCGCGAGCGCGTGCTGGCGAACCCAAACAGCTTGCTTCCCACGCCTTTTCCCTTCCGTATTTCCTATCTTTATCGCGCACGCCAAACACCTTCCATGTTCCAAACTTGCAATCTCCCCAACTTTTCCTCTCCCACATCTACCTATATATACACTCACCCGCCACAAAAAAGAACTCATCGCCGGCACCGCCACAAGCAAGCTCGACACAACAGAAACCATCGCATCCCAATTGCCACCGCCGGAGGAGAGAAAAGAAGACGACCATGTCTGTGAGCAAGCAATGGACGCGGGTGCGGACGCTCGGCCGCGGCGCGTCGGGGGCAGAGGTGTTCCTCGCGGCGGACGACGCCTCCGGGCAGCTCTTCGCGGTCAAGTCCGCCGTGGGGGCAGCGTGCGCGGCGGCGCTCAGGAGGGAGCAGATGGTGATGGCCGGCCTGAGCTCCCCGCGCGTCGTATCCTGCATCGGCGGCCGCGGCGCCCGCGACGGCTCCTACCAGCTCTTCCTCGAGTTCGCCCCCGGCGGCTCGCTGGTGGAGCAGGTGATGAGCAACGGGGGCCTCGACGAGCGCGCCGTCCGCGACTACGCGGCCGATGTGGCGGCCGCGCTCGCGTACCTCCACGGCGCTGGGATGGTGCACGGGGACGTCAAGGCGAGGAACGTCGTGATCGGCGCCGACGGCCGCGCCAAGCTCGCGGATTTCGGCTGCGCGAGGAAAGTGGGCGCCGGCGTGCCGATCATCGGCGGCACGCCCGCGTTCATGGCGCCGGAGGTGGCGCGCGGCGAGGAGCAGGGCCCCGCGGCCGACGTCTGGGCGCTCGGATGCACGGTCATCGAGATGGCCACCGGCCGCGCCCCGTGGACCGGCATGGACGGCAACGCGCTCGCCGCGCTGCATCGGATCGGGTACACCGAGGCTGTTCCCGAGCTGCCCCAATGGCTGTCCGCTGAGGCGAAGGACTTCTTGGCCAGATGCCTTGTCAGGCAGGCCAACGACCGGTGCACGGCGGCACAGCTGCTGGAGCATCCGTTCTTGGCCGCCGCCGTCGTCGACGCGAAGGCAGAAGCCGTGGAGAGCAAATGGGTGTCGCCGAAGAGCACGCTGGACGCGGCATTCTGGGAGTCAGAGTCCGACGCCGACGAGGCGGACGACGAGCCGTCGCACGGCGCGGCCGAGAGGAGGATCAGCGCATTGGCCTGCCCTGCTTCGGCGCTCCCGGACTGGGACTCGGACGAGGGATGGATCGACGTGCTCTCCGGGCCGACGGAAGCAGCGGACGCAGTTGCCGCGCCGGCCAAGGAGAGGACTGGCATCATCGTGCACGACGCGATCACCAGTGAAGAGGAGTCGATCGGCGCAGTGTTCGGTGCTCTCGACATTACCGTGGACGTGGAGCACGGCAGCGTGCTCAACGCAGGGCAAGAAACATATGCTGATGAGTCAGTAGTAGGGCACAGTAGGCATCAGCTCATACTCGTGCTTCTAGCATCTCACCAGTTAGTGTCATGTAAATTGTTACTACTGTTATTTGGCAACAGAATCAGTAATGCAATCGATTTCGTTCATGCCAAAGCACTCTGCTTCGCCAGCGCTGCTCCTCTGTTTATCTGCTCATACTCGTGCTCCCCGTTGCGACACGATTGATCGGCAAATTCCGAGAAAAAATTAGGTTGCAACTAACACGTCGCGTGGCTGTGACTTCGATGGACTGAGATCCAGCATGAATTCACAAGCTTGCCCGCGGAAAGGACGGAGTCGACGCGGAAAGCGCAGCGTCACAGCCGGCGGACGTACTGGACTAGAAAGAGTAGAATCCTCGACGGAAAGTACTGCTGAACGGTCAAGAACCACTTGCAGAGTCGACGGCCGACGAGTGAAAGGGAAACCTTTATCGACAAGCGAGCGTCGCGTCCAGAGATTACTTCGCCAGGTGGAGATCGAGCGCCCTCCTCCGACGGTGTCCTCTCGCCGCTGCCCGACGCACTCGCCGACTCGTCGTGCACTTCTGGATCGCGTGTCGGCGCATTTGACACGTACTCCATGCTGCTCCATTGCCTGTTTCTAGATTGACGAGAACTGGTAGAGGCTCTGGTTTATATGCTCTCCATTTAGTGCGCAGGAGCATCTCCAACAGATGGTCAAAATATAAAAATACCTAGCTTTTGGACCGTATGAGGCAAAAAATGCTGTTCCAACAAACGGTCATATGTAAAAAAAATTAAACCGCGGCCTTCCGTGATGCAAATTTACATCACGAGATGCAACTGATCCAAAACCGCGGCCGCCCGGCAAACGCCCAACCGCCACTTCATTCCGCTTCCGCCTGGCAACCGCCCGCCCGCGACCCAGCACCAGCCACCGAAAATTGCCGCCGCCGCCAGCCAAGTCGCCGTCGCTGTCGCCGCCACCTCCCTCATCGCCGTCGCCGCCCTAGCCCTTGTCGCCTCCCCCGCCGGAGGGCGTCTCGCAGCCGCCCCGGCGCCGCCATTTCGGGAGGCAGCTGCGGCTGGATTCGCCGACTCCGGCGGTCTGCCTCCCTTCTCCTCTGTGCCGCCGCCGCCCTCCGCCTCCCATACCGGATGGCGTCAAGCAGCCGGCCCGGTGCCGCGGCTGAAATCGCCGACCCTGGCGGCCTGCCGTGCTCCCTTCTCCTCTGCGTCGCCGTGCTCCCTTCCCCTCTGCGCCGCCGTTCGCAGTAGTTCTCCTCTGCGCCGTCGTCCGCAGCAGCGACCAATCGAACCGCCGACCATCTTCCTCCACCCACCGCACAAGGTGTTCCGCGAAATTCCCAAGGTAAAAAAACAACGAAACTTGATGATTTTAATTGGGATTGGATAGTATTTTTGACGGTGGTTGTCCGCATAGATTCATTATTTGTTTGTGCAAAACTATGTTGTATTTGTGTTGCATTTGATCTCGTGGATTTGAACAACTATGTAATAATTTGATATTGTGGACATGTATAATTTTTTAATGTTGTTTTTAGATGTTTTTTGCAATATGTGCGGCTGTACAGTGGTTGAACAGCAGCCGCCGGCCGGTTTTGCATCTTTGTTTTGGACCATCTGTTGAAGTTGCTCTTTTTTTTACATCACCGTTTTGGACCATCTCTTGGAGTTGAGTCTTTTTCGGAGATGTAAAAAGCATTTTTTGGTGCTTCAAATTTGGACCATCACCTATTTGGACCGCCAAAAATTGGACCATCTATTGAAGATGCTCTACGTACTCCCTCCGTTTCAAAATGAGTCTCTCAAATTTAATATAATTTTATACAAAAGTTAGTACTCTCTCAGTTTTTACTTAGTCCAACGTAGTAGCTTTGGTCAAAATCGCAAACTTTGACAAAGTCTATAAAATAAATATTAACATATACAATAACAAATCAATACCACTTTTTCGAAAAGAAGAATGACCCCCGACCTCTACTTTTAGGTGATGCATGCATCCATTTTGTTAATTATTCATCGAGATCTTACAAATTATACATCAAATAGGTCTGAAACCACCATCTTGACAACATCTTTCGCTACTCCTATTCATTTGATGAAGCGGTGTAGATTGTGTGAGCCGTATACCCAGACGTCACACTAAAGCCTAACATCTAAAGCCGGAGGCCCCAACCAAGTCGTAATACCAGGTCTGAGGCATACACCGGTCCGGCGCACTCTCAGCTGGCACCGCATGCGCCCGCTGCAGAGGCCGTCACCACCGTCTTCCATCGATCCATCTTCAGAGCAGACACTGACGCATCTACCTTGCCAGGCCTGCTGTCGACGCGACCACAACGTCAAACAACGCCCCCCGCCCTGCGCGAGCCATCATCTCACGTCCGTCACCGAGACCCGCTGCGCCACGCCGCCGAGACTCACCGTCGTCGACGTGGTAGATGTACACGCTCCACTCCTTCCGTCCTTCGTCTAGCAACTGCTCCAAAACAATGCCCTCATGAGGAGAGGGGCACCGAGAGCGTTGTCATCGTCCGATCTGGGATACCCAGATCTGGGGTTTCCCCCAGAGCAGCGCAAGTGGGTAGAATGTGGCTGCAATGACGATGCCTTCAACAAAGTAACAACGCGCAGACGCCGCCATCGCCTACCATGACTGTAGTCGGAGCTCGGTTTTCACCGGCAGCCAAGTCTCCCCAACTCGCCGCTGGGACTAGCCGTGGGATATAGGGATCCGCCACAACCAGCCGGCTGACCACCTCTTGCAGAGGAGGAGGCCACCGCCGCCACACCAGGGGCCAAAGCCACCGGCTTCCTCGTGTCACGGGACTAGCCCAGAAACCCGCAAGCTGCCGTCGGAGACGTTGAGATGCAACCAGTACAACGATGTGGGTGGCTGCCAGTGTGAACCCATGTGGGCCTAGATCGGGCGCGTCCACCACTGCCGCCCCCCGTTGACCTTGACCTTCCGCTGTCGCAGGTAGCAGATCTTGGTCGCCGCCTCCCCGTGACACTGCCGTTGAATGGCCGGTGCGGCTGCCACCTCGATCCGATCTATGGCCGAGTAGATCCACCGCCCCTGCCATGTAACGCGGGCTTTGCCCAGCGACACCCCTGGCAGCGGCGGCGAGAGGGAGGAGCTTGGTGCGGAGAAGGCCTCGAGCTGGCCGGCGGGGGCTGCCTTGGTGCGGCCCGGCGCGGCCGCAAGGGAGCAAGGGTCAGGAGGTTCTAGTCTCACGTCCCACAGGACAAATCAATACCATTAGATTCATTATTGAATGTACTTTCACATCATTATAGATTTATTATGCTAAATATTTATATTTTTCTCTATAGACTTGTTCAAATTTTACGAAATTTGACTTCGTTTAAACCTAATATGCAGAGTAAATAAAAACGATGGGAGTACAAAACTAAGACACTTATTTGGAGATGGCGGGAAGCATTTTTTTTGGGAATAATACTAGTATTACTCAAAACTATCCAGGGTTACAATCACGATGATCATCAGTGCTTACGCAACCAACCGAGTGAACCGTCTGAGAATCTTCTTGATGCATGGCCGGGAGAGCATTGATAAGTTCGGCTTGACCGATAGATGATCATAGGTGAGATCACTGATGACCTAACTAAAATAATGCTACGCGTGTGCTCCAGGCTCCGTGCTCCAGGCTCCGGCTTAGACATGCATGCATCAATGTATGGTTGGTTTGACGTAAGACATGTGATGTCTCATCTAACTAGCTAATTAACGAGCACTTGGTGTCTTATTGTTTCTGTAGGAACCACAAAGCGATAAGTCAATTGATCGGTCACATTACTCAAATTGGGTGTGGTTGGCAGACAGTTGGCACCAAGATTGCGTGCAGCGAACATAGAAGTTTACTGAAAATCTGTGGCAAACGTTGGTAGGACGAGCAAAGGATATTCCAACACGAATTTTTTTCAAAAAAAAATCTAACACGTATTACGATGATTTTGTAATGTTCGCCCAAAAAAAGGTAATTCTACTAAGTACGTAACTAACCTGTGGCAGAGGCGCGAGTGAATAGTATAATACTACCACTTTCGCGCTAGGCTTTCAAAAAACTACCAGAAATTTGTTTGTGACTAATAACTATCAAAACCGACGTCAGCTGTCTCAAAAAACCCAAACTGCCCGTTGCTAAGAAAATAAACCGGTTTATGACAGGTCGGGCCCGCATCTAACCGAACCGTCTGTTTGACCATTTCTTTTACTGTTAACTGACATGCGAGGCCCACATGTCAGTTACCCCCTTCCTTCCTCTTCTCTCTCTCTCTCCGCACGAGCCATGGCAGCTCGAGCACACCGGATATGCACTGGCCTTCTCCTCCCCCGTCCCATCCTCCCTTCCCCCGGTCGTCCCTCATACTGCCCCCTACCAGAGCCGCCATCCACCATGGCGCTCGGACAAATTCCGCGCGGACCGCGGCCTCCAGGCGCGCAACCCCGCATGGCGCACGACGCCGCCCTCTGCCCGAAGCACAGCCTCCCGGACGCTGATGGAGGGCCGGATCATGTGAGGAGGGAGCAGCGCGCGACGACGTCGCTCTGCCCGGAGCACGACCTCCCGAACGACGGCGGTGTGCCCCTTCATGGCGCGCGGCGGTGCCTCTCCGGCCGGAGCACGACCTCCCGCACGATGGTGTAGGGCCGGAGCGGGTGAGGAGGGAGCAGCGCGCGGCGGCGCTGCCTGTGTCGGATCTCGCCGGCCCCGTGGGGGAGGAAGAGGTTGGCGGCGACCCATGGCTCGCGGCAGCGTTTCCTGGCAGCCTCATGGCGCGTGGCGGCGACCTGATACGGGGATGGCCGGCGGGATTTACTGGCCGGATTGAGGGACTCAGTTGCTTTTTTCAAAAGATCACAGGGACCCGATTGCGTTTTTGAAACATTTACAGGGACCCAATTGCTTTTATATGAGGAACAAACACTGACATGTGGGCACACATGTCAGCTAACGGTCAAACAGATGCTCAAAATAACGGTTCATTTAGGTGCGGGCCCGACCTATCATAAATCGGTTTCATTTCTTAGCAACGGGCGTTTTGGGTTTTTTGAAACAGCCGACGTCAAAAGTGGTAGTTATCAGCAAAGTTGTTAGAATCGCGATTTTGAATCGGATCGGAGCTTCGATGGTAGGATTGCAAATCGTAGAATCTTCACTATCAGGATCATGAAAACGTAGATTCTAAGAACTAAAATCGTAGAATCATAGGGGTTAGTTTGGATCGTAAAGTCGTAGAATCGTATAGCAGAATCGCGATAGTTTTTTGGAACCATAACGCGAAAAGTGGTAGTTTTATGCTATTCGCTCGAGAGGCGCAGGGCTAGGCAGGGTTGATTGGCTGCCAAGCTTAGGAGAAGGAGTATTTAACCAAAAACTACCACAATTCGTAAATCTGTGCCCACAAATTACCACATTATGAATTTGTGCCGCAAACCACCACTTTTTTCTATTCCCTTGCTAAAAACTACCAAGTATGAATAATGGTCGATTAAACCTGATTATGACAAGCTAGGCCCACCCGTCAGTGCTTAAATAGTCAACACTGTTACTTTAACCGTCAACCTAAGGGACTCGCCAAGCACAAGCCTGGGCACGGCTGCGGCCATGGCTAGCCAGCATGGCAAGCAGCTTGGCAGGCGGTGCGGCAGCCAGCCAGCCCGGCAGCGCGTAGGCTAGCTCGCGCGGCGGTGGCCATGGCCAGATCAACCCCTAGGACACTAGAG